>NC_072373.2:108450000-108460000 GCF_028885625.2 Pongo pygmaeus | reverse complement strand
TGATACCAAGAGGCTAGGGCCAGAAGTGTTCAGACTTCTACTCCTGCTGATAGGAAACAGATGCCACTTGCTGGACAAGATGAATGAAGATTCTTCTTGTGCAGGTCTTTTTGTGGACACGTGCATTCATTTCCCTTGAGGAATACCAAGTACTGGAATTGTTGGGTCATAGGGTAGGTGTAATATTAACTTTATTAGAAACGGCCAAATGGTTTCTTCCAGAATGCTTTCTCACCAGCAAGGAGAGTTCCACCGGCTGAGCATCCTTGACAGCACGCGGTGTTTACTGTTTTTTTAAATACACCTGTTCTGGTGGATGTAAAACAGTACCACATCGTGGCTTCAATTTGTGTTTCCTTTAATGAGTAATGCTGTTGAGCATATTTGCTAATGCCTTTTCACCGTTTGGCGATCCTTCTTTGCGAAGACAGGCTTTGAAGCATTTTCCCTAATTCAATTGGCTTTGCTTTTTATTACTGATTTGTAAAAAGTACTCTCTATATTCAAGATTTGAGTTATTTTTTTTTTTTTCAGGTAAACAGTGCAATTACCTTCTCCCAGTCTGTGGCTCACCTTCTCACTTTTTCATGGTGATTCTTGATGAGCAGAAGTTGATAACTTCGGTGAAATTCTACTTTGCTTTATTTTTTCCTGTTATCTCTTAAGGCAGAAATGTATTCTGCTACATTCTCTTCCAATAACTTTAGGGTTTTGTTTTAATTTCTGAATCTATGGCATATCAAATTCATCTCCTGACCACAGCAAACTTAGCATCTGCTAATGTCCTGATCGTCAGAAAACCTCTCTATACTGTAAATACACTGGCAAGAGTTACTTCTCTGCTGTTGGACAGCTGTGGGCCCTGTGCCTCCCTCCATTTCTTCCCTACTCCTCTCTCCCTCCATCTCCTTCTCTGTCCTTCTCTCTCTTCTCCAGTGTAGCTGGGAATCCCAGAGACACGTGAAACAGAGAAGTGGACAGGTCCAGTCTAATCTATGTCCAAGAACCCAGGTTCTGTGCTGGAAATCTATGTCAGCCCTTGCCTGACCTTGGTTAACTATCTTAAATTTTATGTGCCTCAACATTTTTCTGTGGAAGGTTAGGCCTCTTTGGAACTCTGCCTTACACTGCTGTTGTCAGACGTGCCTGGATTTAGTGACTACTCAATCAATAACGTAATCACTAGAATTATAAAAATCATTGTCATTGTCCTCTGCCTTATTTGTGAACAATCACCCTCCAGATTGTTTTCACTTTACCTTTGCTTCTAGAACTTCACGCAGGTGGAATCACGGTGCATCTACTCTGTTCTACATGCTTCTTTCTCTCTGCATAATGTCTCTGGCTCTATCCACTGCTGAGTGTAGCAGAAGTTCATTCCTCTTTCATTGCTGAGTAGTATTCCATTGCAAAGAAACAGCACAGTTTGTTGGCCATTCCCGCCCCACCCCCACCCCGATAATGAGCATCTGGGTATTGGCTATTCTGAATAAACCAGTATTGGGTATTCTGAATAAGCCTGCTTTGAACTTTCTTCCCACAAGAGATTTTGAGGGCACCTGTTTTCGTGTCCCTTGGGGAAAACCTACGTGCCTAATTGCTGGTACCAAAGAGTGAGATAATGTGCAAGTTCATAAAAACTGCAAAAACTTGTGCCAAAGTAGTTGTGTCATTTTACATTTCCACCAATGACGTGTGAGAGTTGTGGTTGTTCTTCATCTTCTCCAAGATTGGGTGTTTCCTCTCCTTATAAATTTAGCCATGCTACTGGGAGTTATAGTGGTGTCTCAATGTGGTTTTAATTTCCATTTTCCTGATAGCTAAACATATTGTATGTGCTTTATTCACCATGTGTGTACCTTTTATTCTTATGTATCTGTTCAAGTCTTTTACTCATCTAGCATACTTGGGTTGATTGGTTTTTCTTGTTGTTATTTTTGTTTTTGTTGTTTTAATTACCAGGTAAGAAGATCTCACCATACTTTATAGTGACAGGGTTTGGGGGTCAGATAGGTTCTGTGACTATTTTCTCCCTGTCTGAGGCTGTCTCATTTCTTCACTTTCCTTGTTGCCTCTTTTGATGAGAAGATATGGCTAATATTGATGAAGTCTAATTTATCAAGTCTTTCCTTTACACATTTTTTTTCTGTGCCCTATTTAATAGATCTCTGTCTACCAACGAGTCACAAAGTATCCATGAAATGCTTTATAACTTTGGCTTTTAAGTTTTGGTCTATAATGTGTCTCAAGTTACTTTCAAGTGTAGTGTAAGGGAGAATTAACCTTGTTCGTCTCCCCCTTCTCCTTTATGAAAGGCAATAAATTGAGACTATTTCCTTTGCCCCATTGAACTGCTTCTATTGAAAACCTATGGCCGGTCATGGTGGCTCATGCCTGTAATCCCAGCACTGTGAGAGACTGAGGCAGGTAGATCACTTGAGCCCAGGAGTTGGAGGCCAGTCTGGGCAATGTGGCAAAACCTCGTGTCTACTAAAATGCACCTGTAGTATGAGCTACCTGGGAGGCTGAAGCAGGAGGATTGCTTCAGCCTGGGAAGCAGACATTACAGTGAGCCGAGATGGGGCCACTGCACTCCAGCCTGGATGATAGAGTGAGACCCTGTCTCAGAAAACAAAAAGAAATTAACAAACAAGCAAAAAACCTATGTACTGTATAGCTGTGGGTCAGTTTCAGGTCTCCCAAGTCAGTCTGTTAATGCATTTGTGTCTCCCAATGCCACTTGCACACTGCCTTGTTTATAACAGCTTAGAGTGAGTCTGAAACTCAGGTTGTGCAAGTCCTCTGGTTTTGTTCTTTTTCACACAGCATAATAAGCTTTGAAATAGGTCATAACTCATGTGACCATCACATAGGTCAAGATATGCTGTCACTTCATCCCTCTCATTTCAGCATGGGACACAAGTCCTTGCTCATCTATGCTGATTGCCGCCTTGGGGCCAAGGATCCCTGTTATGGGAAGTCAGGGTCCCCAAATGGAGGGACTGCCTGGAGCCAAGGCAGAGGAACATAAATTGTAAAGATTTCATCTTAATGTGGACATTTATCAGTTCTCAAATAATACTTTTATAATTTCTTATGCCTGTCTTTAATCTCTTAATCCTGTTATTGTCGTAAGCTGAGGATGTACCTCACCTCAGGACCACTGTGATAATTGTGTTAACTGTACAAATTGATTGTAAAACATGTGTTTGAACAATATGAAATCAGTGCACCTTGAAAAAGAACGGAATAATAGCGATTTTTATGGAACAAGGGAAGGCAACCATAAGGTCTGACTGCCTGTGGGGTCGGGCAAAAAGAGTCATATTTTTCTTCTTGCAGAGGGCCTATCAATTAATGTGCAAGTAGTAAACATATCGCTAAATTCTTTTCCTAGCAAGGAATATTAATATTAATACCCTGGGAAAAGAATGCATCTCTGGGGGGAGGTCTATGAACGGCCACTCTGGGAACGTCTGTCTTGTGAAGTTGAGATAAGGACTGAGATAAGCCCTGGTCTCCTGCAAAACTCTCAGGCTTACTAGGGTTGGGAAAACTCAGCCCTGGTAAATTTGTAGTCAGACGAGTTCTCTGCTCTCAACCCTGTTTTCTGTTGTTTAAGATGTTAATCTAGACAATACATGCACCGCTGAACATTGACCCTTATCAGTGGTTCTGCTTTTGCCCTTTGCCCTGTGATCTTTGTTGGACCCTTATCAGTGGCTCTGCTTTTTGCTCTTTGAAGCATGTGATCTTTGTACCTACTCTCTGTTCTTGCACACCCTCCTCTTTTGAAACCCTTAATGAAAACTTGCTGGTCTGAGACTCAGGTGGGCATCGGAGTCCTACCAATATGTGATGTCACCGCTGGCAGCCCACCTGTAAAATTCCTCTCTTTGTACTGTCTCTCTGTATTTCTCAGTTGGCTGACACTTATGGAAAATAGAAAGAACCTACATTGATATATTGGGCATGGGTTCTCACAATAGATCCTCTCTTTTACCCTCTGGAGAGAATAAATCTTCAGTTGTCTGCAGGGAGGATGAACACACAAAAAGTCCACAACACTCAGCACAGAGTCCAGATTTTGGTGGTGGGGTTGGTGGGGAGGAAGTTCACATTTCAGGCCTTTCAAAATCTTAGGATAAGTTTTCTTTATTTCTAACTGTGAAATATACAAAGCTTTGGGTCATTTATAATTTCTTCTTCTTCTGGAAAGATCACAGGAAACCTAATATTTGTGTCCCCCCAAAATGCCTTGGTTGAAGCCCTAACCTTCCCCTGTCCACCCCTGGAAAGTGTTAAAATTAGGAGGAGGGGCCTTTGGGAGGTAATTAGAGCCAGAGAGTGGAGTCCTCCTGAGTGGGATTAGTGCCCCTATAAAAGGGACACTAGAGAGCTTTCTCAGCCTCTTTCAGCCCCCTGCAGATATAGTGGGAAGATGGCAGTCTATGACCAGGAAGAAGTTCCTCACCATAACCCTACCATGCTGGCACCTTGATCTTAGACTTCCAAACACCAGAACTGTAAGAAATGTCTGTTGTGGATCAGCTACCCAGTTTATGGTACATTAGCTCCAACTAAGACTGAGATGGAGTCCCATGGAGGGTGTCTAATTTTTGATGCTGGTCATTGCGTTCTTCAAGTGGGATGTTGCAAATTAGAAACTGAGGGAGAGCTGACCTTTCCTGCATATGAAAGAAGAGAGTGGAGGGGCAGAGATACAGAATGCGGAAGAACAAGCTGGAACCCTTCCTTACACCTTATACAAAAATTAATTCAAGATGGATTAAAGACTTAAACATTAGACCTAAAACCATAAAAACCCTAGAAGAAAACCTAGGCATTACCATTCAGGACACAGGCATGGGCAAGGACTTCATGTCTAAAACACCAAAAGCAATGGCAACAAAAGCCAAAATTCACAAATGGGATCTAATTAAACTAAAGAGCTTCTGCACAGCAAAAGAAACTACCATCAGAGTGAACAGGCAACCTACAAAATGGGAGAAAATTTTTGCAACCTACTCATCTGACAAAGGGCTAATATCCAGAATCTACAATGAACTCAAACAAATTTACAAGAAAAAAACAAACAACCCCATCACAAAGTGGGCGAAGGACATGAACAGACACTTCTCAAAAGAAGACATTTATGCAGCCAAAAAACACATGAAAAAATGCTCACCATCACTGGCCATCAGAGAAATGCAAATCAAAACCACAATGAGATACCATCTCATACCAGTTAGAATGGCAATCATTAAAAAGTCAGGAAACAACAGGTGCTGGAGAGGATGTGGAGAAACAGGAACACTTTTACACTGTTGGTGGGACTGTAAACTAATTCAACCATTGTGGAAGTCAGTGTGGTGATTCCTCAGGGATCTAGAACTAGAAATACCATTTGACCCAGCCAACCCATTACTGGGTATATACCCAAAGGACTATAAATCATGCTGCTATAAAGACACATGCACACATATGCTTATTGTGGCACTATTCACAATAGCAAAGACTTGGAACCAACCCAAATGTCCAACAATGATAGACTGGATTAAGAAAATGTGGCACATATACACCATGGAATACTATGCAGCCATAAAAAATGGTGAGTTCATGTCCTTTGTAGGGACATGGATGAAATTGGAAATCATCATTCTCAGTAAACTATCACAAGAACAAAATACCAAACACCGCATGTTCTCACTCACAGGTGGGAATTGAACAATGAGAACACATGGACACAGGAAGGGGATCATCACACTCTGGGGACTGTTGTGGGGTGGGAGGAGGGAGGAGGGATAGCATTAGGAGATATAACTAATGCTAAATGACAAGTTAATGGGTGCAGCACACCAGCATGGCACATGTATACATATGTAACTAACCTGCACATTGTGCACATGTACCCTAAAACTTAAAGCATAATAATAATAAAATAAAATAAAAAGGGTCAATGTTCAGCGGTGCATGTATTGTCTAGATTAACATCTTAAACAACAGAAAACAGGGTTGAGAGCAGAGAACTCGTCTGACTACAAATTTACCAGGGCTGAGTTTTCCCAACCCTAGTAAGCCTGAGAGTTTTGCAGGAGACCAGGGCTTATCTCAGTCCTTATCTCAACTTCACAAGACAGACGTTCCCAGAGTGGCCGTTCATAGACCTCCCCCCAGAGATGCATTCTTTTCCCAGGGTATTAATATTAATATTCCTTGCTAGGAAAAGAATTTAGCGATATGTTTACTACTTGCACATTAATTGATAGGCCCTCTGCAAGAAGAAAAATATGACTCTTTTTGCCCGACCCCACAGGCAGTCAGACCTTATGGTTGCCTTCCCTTGTTCCATAAAAATCGCTATTATTCCGTTCTTTTTCAAGGTGCACTGATTTCATATTGTTCAAACACATGTTTTACAATCAATTTGTACAGTTAACACAATTATCACAGTGGTCCTGAGGTGAGGTACATCCTCAGCTTACGACAATAACAGGATTAAGAGATTAAAGACAGGCATAAGAAATTATAAAAGTATTATTTGAGAACTGATAAATGTCCACATTAAGATGAAATCTTTACAATTTATGTTCCTCTGCCTTGGCTCCAGGCAGTCCCTCCATTTGGGGACCCTGACTTCCCATAACAGGGATCCTTGGCCCCAAGGCGGCAATCAGCATAGATGAGCAAGGACTTGTGTCCCATGCTGAAATGAGAGGGATGAAGTGACAGCATATCTTGACCTATGTGATGGTCACATGAGTTATGACCTATTTCAAAGCTTATTATGCTGTGTGAAAAAGAACAAAACCAGAGGACTTGCACAACCTGAGTTTCAGACTCACTCTAAGCTGTTATAAACAAGGCAGTGTGCAAGTGGCATTGGGAGACACAAATGCATTAACAGACTGACTTGGGAGACCTGAAACTGACCCACAGCTATACAGTACATAGGTTTTTTGCTTGTTTGTTAATTTCTTTTTGTTTTCTGAGACAGGGTCTCACTCTATCATCCAGGCTGGAGTGCAGTGGCCCCATCTCGGCTCACTGTAATGTCTGCTTCCCAGGCTGAAGCAATCCTCCTGCTTCAGCCTCCCAGGTAGCTCATACTACAGGTGCATTTTAGTAGACACGAGGTTTTGCCACATTGCCCAGACTGGCCTCCAACTCCTGGGCTCAAGTGATCTACCTGCCTCAGTCTCTCACAGTGCTGGGATTACAGGCATGAGCCACCATGACCGGCCATAGGTTTTCAATAGAAGCAGTTCAATGGGGCAAAGGAAATAGTCTCAATTTATTGCCTTTCATAAAGGAGAAGGGGGAGACGAACAAGGTTAATTCTCCCTTACACTACACTTGAAAGTAACTTGAGACACATTATAGACCAAAACTTAAAAGCCAAAGTTATAAAGCATTTCATGGATACTTTGTGACTCGTTGGTAGACAGAGATCTATTAAATAGGGCACAGAAAAAAAATGTGTAAAGGAAAGACTTGATAAATTAGACTTCATCAATATTAGCCATATCTTCTCATCAAAAGAGGCAACAAGGAAAGTGAAGAAATGAGACAGCCTCAGACAGGGAGAAAATAGTCACAGAACCTATCTGACCCCCAAACCCTGTCACTATAAAGTATGGTGAGATCTTCTTACCTGGTAATTAAAACAACAAAAACAAAAATAACAACAAGAAAAACCAATCAACCCAAGTATGCTAGATGAGTAAAAGACTTGAACAGATACATAAGAATAAAAGGTACACACATGGTGAATAAAGCACATACAATATGTTTAGCTATCAGGAAAATGGAAATTAAAACCACATTGAGACACCACTATAACTCCCAGTAGCATGGCTAAATTTATAAGGAGAGGAAACACCCAATCTTGGAGAAGATGAAGAACAACCACAACTCTCACACGTCATTGGTGGAAATGTAAAATGACACAACTACTTTGGCACAAGTTTTTGCAGTTTTTATGAACTTGCACATTATCTCACTCTTTGGTACCAGCAATTAGGCACGTAGGTTTTCCCCAAGGGACACGAAAACAGGTGCCCTCAAAATCTCTTGTGGGAAGAAAGTTCAAAGCAGGCTTATTCAGAATACCCAATACTGGTTTATTCAGAATAGCCAATACCCAGATGCTCATTATCGGGGTGGGGGTGGGGCGGGAATGGCCAACAAACTGTGCTGTTTCTTTGCAATGGAATACTACTCAGCAATGAAAGAGGAATGAACTTCTGCTACACTCAGCAGTGGATAGAGCCAGAGACATTATGCAGAGAGAAAGAAGCATGTAGAACAGAGTAGATGCACCGTGATTCCACCTGCGTGAAGTTCTAGAAGCAAAGGTAAAGTGAAAACAATCTGGAGGGTGATTGTTCACAAATAAGGCAGAGGACAATGACAATGATTTTTATAATTCTAGTGATTACGTTATTGATTGAGTAGTCACTAAATCCAGGCACGTCTGACAACAGCAGTGTAAGGCAGAGTTCCAAAGAGGCCTAACCTTCCACAGAAAAATGTTGAGGCACATAAAATTTAAGATAGTTAACCAAGGTCAGGCAAGGGCTGACATAGATTTCCAGCACAGAACCTGGGTTCTTGGACATAGATTAGACTGGACCTGTCCACTTCTCTGTTTCACGTGTCTCTGGGATTCCCAGCTACACTGGAGAAGAGAGAGAAGGACAGAGAAGGAGATGGAGGGAGAGAGGAGTAGGGAAGAAATGGAGGGAGGCACAGGGCCCACAGCTGTCCAACAGCAGAGAAGTAACTCTTGCCAGTGTATTTACAGTATAGAGAGGTTTTCTGACGATCAGGACATTAGCAGATGCTAAGTTTGCTGTGGTCAGGAGATGAATTTGATATGCCATAGATTCAGAAATTAAAACGAAACCCTAAAGTTATTGGAAGAGAATGTAGCAGAATACATTTCTGCCTTAAGAGATAACAGGAAAAAATAAAGCAAAGTAGAATTTCACCGAAGTTATCAACTTCTGCTCATCAAGAATCACCATGAAAAAGTGAGAAGGTGAGCCACAGACTGGGAGAAGGTAATTGCACTGTTTACCTGAAAAAAAAAAATAACTCAAATCTTGAATATAGAGAGTACTTTTTACAAATCAGTAATAAAAAGCAAAGCCAATTGAATTAGGGAAAATGCTTCAAAGCCTGTCTTCGCAAAGAAGGATCGCCAAACGGTGAAAAGGCATTAGCAAATATGCTCAACAGCATTACTCATTAAAGGAAACACAAATTGAAGCCACGATGTGGTACTGTTTTACATCCACCAGAACAGGTGTATTTAAAAAAACAGTAAACACCGCGTGCTGTCAAGGATGCTCAGCCGGTGGAACTCTCCTTGCTGGTGAGAAAGCATTCTGGAAGAAACCATTTGGCCGTTTCTAATAAAGTTAATATTACACCTACCCTATGACCCAACAATTCCAGTACTTGGTATTCCTCAAGGGAAATGAATGCACGTGTCCACAAAAAGACCTGCACAAGAAGAATCTTCATTCATCTTGTCCAGCAAGTGGCATCTGTTTCCTATCAGCAGGAGTAGAAGTCTGAACACTTCTGGCCCTAGCCTCTTGGTATCAGAGTCGCCAAGGAAATACATGGCAGTCAAGCACTGGACGGAAGAACAACACATTATTCACACAGAGAGGAGACAGAGCGGGATGTGGGCTCCGCTTCAGTCGTGGGCGTTGGTCCCCCATGGCCAGCAGGTCCCTCCATTTGGCCTGCACACACAGCCTCTTGAGAAGCAGAAGAGAGGGCCCCGCCCCCTCCCCTCAGCGGGTGGGGGTTGGGGGGGGGGCGGCCCGCGCAGATACAGCAGCTGGCCAGGTGCCAGTTGATGCACATGCTTAAGTGGAACAAAGGGGTACACACTAAGTCTGATCCGGGGAAAGATACTCCCACACAAGGAGGTGAGTCCAGCACAGGCTGTGAGGACTCCTTATCTCTTGGGAAGGAAGTGCTC